>NW_027660371.1:0-10000 GCF_963280865.1 Gymnoscopelus braueri | reverse complement strand
AGAAGAGTTTATCTGTGTTCAGCCACAGACAGTGTTCACCTGGTTTTAAAGAATCAGGTAGCTATTGTTATTATTTTTGTCATGAGGGATGTCGGCCATGTTGCTGTTAAAGCTCTTGGACTGAAAGAGTGAGGGCGACGGGACGCGAATGAGACAGGAGAAGTGAACTGGCTTGTCCTCGGCTACCAGTAGTAATCCTGTCTTTGTATGATGCTAATCATATGTAAATCCGCGTTGTAAAGTGATTTGGTTTTCCTCGTGTTTGAAATAATTATAAAGGCTGTGATTATGGTGGGGGAAAACCACTTCAGTTTCAGTTTGGCTTGAAATGCAGACCCCTGGACTTTGTTAATCCTGTATTTCACTGACAGACGCTCTAATGCTCTGTTCATTTGATATGATCAGGTTTAGGAGGGATACTTTCTTAATGGTTGGTGGATAACAATTATATTATCATCATAATAACCTGCTGTAAAAAAGAAAAGAAAAAAGAAACAGAGGTCTACATCATATCCTTGTTTAGCGCCACCAATATGCCAAATAGTTTTCTGTTTTAAATACATTTGGTAGATTTTTAACCAATTAAACTAGTTAGTTTTACTGGGGTCAACCAGGGCTAGGGATGGGTATTGTTAGGATTTTATAGATTAAAAGATATCTTCATTCTTTTAAGCAATAACTGAAATTAAATAGTAAAAGTATTTACTATTACTAGTACAAACTGTGTATATTATTACCCGAGACTTTTTGTCCTTTAAAATGGTATTTAAATGAACAAAACACAGTCTCTGTTAAACAAAATTTACATCAATAATTGTCCATTTTAATAACTGTAATGAATATAACCTCTCATACTGTCGGTAGAGCCGGGAGTTCGGGCTCTAGCCCCCTTTCCTTTTCAACTGAGCGACCAGGGCCGTCCTCAGCCTGGCCTGGTAACCATGAGGCAGGGCGTAGTTTTGATAGTGCGGAGGCAAGATAGAACTGTTGCATTAAATAGGAGTTTCCGAGACTATGATGAGCTATGAGGCGGAGGTAGCTGCTCTGCATCTGGAGATGGCTACTACTGCACCTAACATACAGTCTCCCCAGGTCACATCAAATATAGGGCCAGTGGCAGTCCTGCATTATGCAGGGAAACAGCAAGTTGAACAGGAAGTCAGTGAGGCCGGGCAGGTCAGTCAGGCCATTGTGATATCCAGCGGCAGTGAGGATGGTATATGATAGAGGGGACCCAGGAAGGTTGCAGTGTGACTGCTGCCACAAACTGCTCAGGTCAGAGGGGAGGTCAAAACAGCAACAATGTACAGAAAAAGCTGGAAGTGTTTGAGACAGTGGAGGAGTTTAGAGAATACTGGGGAATAAAGAGAGCTAGGCAGAGAGAAGGAGGTTTGTCCCTCCTACAAATGATCAAATACTTGAGATGGTGATGGAAGTGGGAAGGAGAGAAAGGGGAGAGATGAGTGGGACAGGGGAGCAGGAAGAGCAGGATGGAGCAGAGAGGGAGACAGATGATGGTGGGCCTCTACAGGCACAGCCCTGCACTGCCTCATACCCCCTATTCTCCCACTACCCCATGTCCTCCCTATTCCCCTACTGCCCCATGTCCTCCCTATTCTCCCACTACCCCATGTCCTCCCTAATCCCCCACTACCCCATGTCCTCCCTATTCTCCCACTACCCCATGTCCTCCCTAATCCCCCACTGCACCATGTCCTCCCTATTCCCCTACTGCCCCATGTCCTCCCTAATCCCCCACTGCACCATGTCCTCCCTATTCCCCTATTCCCCTACTGCCCCATGTCCTCCCTATTCCCCCACTGCCCCATGTCCTCCCTATTCCCCCACTGCACCATGTCCTCCCTATTCCCCTACTGCCCCATGTCCTCCCTATTCCCCCACTGCACCATGTCCTCCCTATTCCCCTACTGCCCCATGTCCTCCCTATTCCCCTACTGCCCCATGTCCTCCCTATTCTCCCACTACCCCATGTCCTCCCTATTCCCCCACTGCCTCATATCCCCCTATTCTCCCACTACCCCATGTCCTCCCTATTCCCCCACTGCCTATTATCCCCCTATTCTCCCACTACCCCATGTCCTCCCTATTCCCCCACTGCCTAATATCCCCCTATTCTCCCACTACCCCATGTCCTCCCTATTCTCCCAATACCCCATGTCCTCCCTATTCCCCCACTGCCTCATATCCCCCTATTCTCCCACTACCCCATGTCCTCCCTATTCTCCCACTACCCCATGTCCTCCCTATTCCCCCACTGCCTCATATCCCCCTATTCTCCCACTACCCCATGTCCTCCCTATTCTCCCACTACCCCATGTCCTCCCTATTCCCCCACTGCCTCATATCCCCCTATTCTCCCACTACCCCATGTCCTCCCTATTCCCCCACTGCCCCATGTCCTCCCTATTCCCCCACTGCTCCATGTCCTCCCTATTCTCCCACTTCCCCATGTCCTCCCTATTCCCCCACTACCCCATGTCCTCCCTATTCCCCCACTGCCTCATATCCCCCTATTCTCCCACTACCCCATGTCCTCCCTATTCCCCCACTGCCCCATGTCCTCCCTATTCCCCCACTGCTCCATGTCCTCCCTATTCTCCCACTTCCCCATGTCCTCCTATTTTCCCCACTCTCCTGTATGAAATATCCTATTCTCCATCAACACCAATCTATTCCCCCTCATCACCTAGTATGGATTCTCCTCAGCCTCAAGAAGAAGGAGAATGAATAGGAAAGAGTATAGCACAGCGGTGCTCATGAACTTTTCTTATACGCGTTGCAATGAAGAGAATCAAGTTACTGTTTGCTGCTTAATGCTGAATGCCGAATCTTGTGGTGCTTAAATGCTAGGGTGTGAGGCAAGAAAGAGACATTTACTGGCAGAAAGGTTACGGAAATCAAAGGTGGGGTGGGTCAGATGAAGGAGAAATACAGAAGTGGTTAATGACGAAATAAATTAGAAAAGTGCAGAGCAGGCTTGCATCCTGTACTTTGGCATATGAAAGCGAAATACCACACATCACACACAAAACACAATTCGCAAAGCTCGACATATGATAGCAGATCTAATAATGAAATTATTAAAAGTGATCTGTCATCTGATACTTATATGAATGATGGATTTAATTGTTGGTTATGCTAGAAGTGTGGAATTATGTTGCCAAATGACATCTGCATTACAGTTTTTCTTTTTAAACATTAACCTTAAGTGATGATTGATGTGAGATACAGTAACTAGAATACATGTATAAATAGTCAGAGAGAGCCATAGACAATTTGGACTCTCTTGGTCTCAGCTATACTCGTATCATCTGGCTATGACAGGCTGTGCCCCATTCACCAATTTTATTATTATTATTATTATTATTACGGGGCCAGAGCTCTCAGCTCTGGACCTGTTTTAATGTTCCCCTCTTTTTTCTTCTCCCACTTTTGGCATACGCTTTTTACGAAACTTGGCCATATGGTAGATGGTCATGAAAAACTATCAAGAAATAATTCTCACAATCTTTCGTCAAAAGGTGGCGCTATAGCACTCAATTGAAAATGCCAACTTTGAACAGGTACAACTCATGCCCTGTTTGACCTACAGCCATGAAACTTCAATATACATATGCGTCTACTCATGATCAACAACTTTCACACTCTGACTTTTGACCTCTGACCTTTAGATCTCCCACCATTTTGAATAATATGAAAAACAGTTAAAACCTATCTCCTCCTGGGATTTTTTAGTAATCTGCACGAAACGTTTTACACATGAACTTTGAACCTATGCCGAAAAACATGTGCAAAAGATTTTCCATAAGTGAAAAAATGAAGCTTTAATGAGCCAATGAATATTGCAGTTTTATGACAATTATTCATCTGCCCCTAACACATACATGCAGACTCACATTTCTTTGAAACTTTGCGGTAATGTTGAGGGTCATTTCAAATATCACTGAAACCAATCTTACTCCAATTGGTCAAAGGGGGGCGCTATAGCGATTTTTTTAAAATGCAAACTTTAACCAGGCAAAAGTCATGTCTCGTTTGGCCGACAGCCATTAAACCTGCTTACACATGTGCCTTGACTCATGAGGAACACATGTATCACGTTGACCAGTAAGCTCCGCCCTTAGATTGTCCGCAATTTTGAGCAGTTTGAAAAACACTTAAACCCAGGATTTTCCAGCTATTTGCGTGAAACTGTATAATCTGAGCGATCTCCTTTTTCACAGGTTTTTGTCTGTTGGTCCAATGGCTTCTCCCTTAAACGCGTGCCTCACAACCTGAAGGTTGCCAGTTCAAGCCTCACATGATGCAGACTCATTTAAGTTAAATTGCAAAAAACATGACTGTATCAATGAATACATGTGCAAACGGTAAAGATAACATGAAATGCTTATTTGAGAGTATGTTTTTTCAATGTATGACGTACTTCATTGTGAAAATAGCCGATCTACAATCTCACAACTTTTCAGATAGCAACGTTTTGTGAGCTTGTAGATCGGCTGCTTTCACTGGTTTCGGTTTCGAGGAGACATACAATTTCTCTATTGGTAAATGTTTTGTGAACGAGTGATCTTAGTGTTAGTGAAACAGGGGCTTGGTTCATGACAGAAGGCAAAAGTTTATGATCTTCAACAGACAACTTCAGCCTGGATGAAGCTATAGCACTACAGGTAGTGTCTCAGCCTGTGAGTCTGAAGGTTGAGAGTTTGATTCCTGTCAATGGCAATAGGTTGAGCTGTCTGTTTCTCTCACTCTGTCTATCTGGCTCTGGTAGGTGGGTCATTACGGGGCCAGAGCTCAGCTCTGGACCTGTTTTAATGTTGCCCTCTTTTTTCTTCTGCCACTTTTCGCAGTTCTGGCTGAACCGTGCATACGCTTTTTACGAAACTTGGCCATATGGTAGATGGTCATGAAAAACTATCAAGAAATAATTCTCACAATCTTTCGTCAAAAGGTGGCGCTATAGCAAAATGCCAACTTTGAACAGGTACAACTCATGCCCTGTTTGACCTACAGCCATGAAACTTCAATACACACATGCGTCTACTCATGATGAACAACTTTCACACTCTGACTTTTGACCTCTGACCTTTAGATCTCCCACCATTTTGAATTATATGAAAAACAGTTAAAACCTATCTCCTCCTGGGATTTTTTAGTAATCTGCACGAAACGTTTTACACATGAACTTTGGACCTATGCCGACAAACAAGCAGCAAAGATTTTCCATAAGTGAAAAAATGAAGCTTTAATGAGCCAATGAATATTGCAGTTTTATGACAATTATTCATCTGCCCCTAACACATACATGCAGACTCACATTTCTTTGAAACTTTGCGGTAATGTTGAGGGTCATTCCAAATATCACTGAAACCAATCTTACTCCAATTGGTCAAAGGGGGGCGCTATAGCGATTTTTTTTAAATGCAAACTTTAAACAGGCAAAAGTCATGCCTCGTTTGGCCGACAGCCATTAAACCTGCTTACACATGTGCCTTGACTCATGAGGAACACATGTATCACGTTAACCAGTAAGCTCCGCCCTTAGATTGTCTGCAATTTTGAGCAGTTTGAAAAACACTTAAACCCAGGATTTTTCAGCTATTTGCGTGAAACTGTATCATCTGTGTGATCTCCTTTTTCACAGGTTCTTGTCTGTTGGTCCAATGGCTTCTCCCTTAAGCGAGTGCCTCACGACCGCAAGGTTGCCGGTTCAAGCCTCACTTGATGCAGACTCATTTAAGTTGAATTGCAAAAAACATGACTGTATCAATGAATACATATGCAAACGGTAAAGATAACATGAAATGCTTATTTGAGAGTATGTTTTTTCAATGTATGACGTACTTCATTGTGAAAATATCCGATCTACAATCTCACAACTTTTCAGATAGCAACGTTTTGTGAGCTTGTAGATCGGCTGCTTTCACTGGTTTCGGTTTCGAGGAGACATACAATTTCTCTATTGGTAAATGGTTTGTGAACGAGTGATCTTAGTGTTAGTGAAACAGGGGCTTGGTTCATGACAGAAGGCAAAAGTGTATGATCTTCAACAGACAACTTCAGCCTGGATGAAGTTATAGCACTACTTGTAGTGTCTCATTCTGTGAGTCCGAAGGTGGAGAGTTTGATTCCTGTCAATGGCAATAGGTTGAGCTGTCTGTTTCTCTCACTCTGTCTGTCTATCTGGCTCTGTCTGTAGGTGGGTCATTCCACTTTTCAATTGCATCGCACAAAACATGACTGCATCAAATAATGCATGTGCAATTTTTTAAGACATTACAATCTAATATTTAATTCAGACACTGTGAAACCACATGTTGCTTTTCACTTGGCAGGATGTAAAATGTCATATCTCTCTCTCTCTCTCTCTCTCTCTCTCTCTCTCTCTCTCTCTCTCTCTCTCTCTCTCTCTCTCTCTCTCTCTCTCTCTCTCTCTCTCTCTCTCTCTCTCTCTCTCTCTCTCTCTCTCTCTCTCTCTCTCTCTCTCTCTCTCTCTCTCTCTCTCATTCACCAGGTCAGGTCTGTTGGTCCAATGGCTTCTCGCTTAAGTGTGTGCCTTAGAACCTCAAGGTTGCCAGTTCAAGCCCCACTTGATGCAGACTTCATTTAAGTTGCATTGCACACAACATGATTGTGTCAATTAATGCAAGTGCAATTGTTAAAGATAACCTGAAATGCTTATTTGAGAGTATGTCTTTTCAATGTATGACATAGTTCATTCTGAAAATAGCCGATCTACAATCTCAAAACTTTTCAGATAGCAACGTGTTTCTGAGCTTGTAGATCGGCTGCTTTCACTGGTTCACTTTTATCTTCAACAGACAACCTCAGCCTGTACAAAGCTATAGCACTATAGGTAGTGTTGCAGCTTGTCAATCCGAAGGTTCAGAGTTCGATTCCTGTTAATGGCAATAGGTTGAGATGTCAATTCCGCTTCCATCTCTCTTCAATCTATTATGTTTCCAAGTCTCTCTCTCTCTCTTCAATCTATTCCGTTTCCATGTCTCTCTCGCTCTCTCCCTCTCTCCCTTCAATCTATTCCGTTTCCATGTCTCTCTCTCTCTTCAATCTATTCCGTTTCCATGTCTCTCTCTCTCTTCAATCTATTCCGTCTCTCTCTCTCTCTCTCGCTCTCTCTCTCTCTCTCTCATTCACCAGGTCAGGTCTGTTGGTCCAATGGCTTCTCGCTTAAGTGTGTGCCTTAGAACCTCAAGGTTGCCAGTTCAAGCCCCACTTGATGCAGACTTCATTTAAGTTGCATTGCACACAACATGATTGTGTCAATTAATGCAAGTGCAATTGTTAAAGATAACCTGAAATGCTTATTTGAGAGTATGTCTTTTCAATGTATGACATAGTTCATTCTGAAAATAGCCGATCTACAATCTCAAAACTTTTCAGATAGCAACGTGTTTCTGAGCTTGTAGATCGGCTTGCTTTCACTGGTTCACTTTTATCTTCAACAGACAACCTCAGCCTGTACAAAGCTATAGCACTATAGGTAGTGTTGCAGCTTGTCAATCCGAAGGTTCAGGGTTCGATTCCTGTTAATGGCAATAGGTTGAGATGTCAATTCCGCTTCCATCTCTCTTCAATCTATTCCGTTTCCATGTCTCTCCTCCCTCTCTCCCTTCAATCTATTCCGTTTCCATGTCTCTCTCTCTCTTCAATCTATTCCGTTTCCATGTCTCTCTTCAATCTATTCCGTTTCTCTCTCTCTCTCTCTCTCTCTCTCTCTCTCTCTCTCTCTCTCTCTCTCTCTCTCTCTCTCTCTCTCTCTCTCATTCACCAGGTCTGTTGGTCCAATGGCTTCTCGCTTAAGTGTGTGCCTTAGAACCTCAAGGTTGCCAGTTCAAGCCCCACTTGATGCAGACTTCATTTAAGTTGCATTGCACACAACATGATTGTGTCAATTAATGCAAGTGCAATTGTTAAAGATAACCTGAAATGCTTATTTGAGAGTATGTCTTTTCAATGTATGGACATAGTTCATTCTGAAAATAGCCGATCTACAATCTCAAAACTTTTCAGATAGCAACGTGTTTCTGAGCTTGTAGATCGGGCTGCTTTCACTGGTTCACTTTTATCTTCAACAGACAACCTCAGCCTGTACAAAGCTATAGCACTATAGGTAGTGTTGCAGCTTGTTCAATCCGAAGGTTCAGGGTTCGATTCCTGTTAATGGCAATAGGTTGAGATGTCAATTCCGCTTCCATCTCTCTTCAATCTATTATGTTTCCAAGTGTCTCTCTCTCTCTTCAATCTATTCCGTTTCCATGTCTCTCTCGCTCTCTCTCCCTCTCCTCCCTTCAATCTATTCAGTTTCCATGTCTCTCTCTCTCTTCAATCTATTCCGTTTCCATGTCTCTCTCTCTCTTCAATCTATTCCGTTTCTCTCTCTCTCTCTCTCTCTCTCTCTCTCTCTCTCTCTCATTCTCTCTCTCTCTCTCTCTCTCTCTCTCTCTCTCTCTCTCTCTCTCTCTCTCTCTCTCTCTCTCTCTCTCTCTCTCTCATTCACCAGGTCAGGTCTGTTGGTCCAATGGCTTCTCGCTTAAGTGTGTGCCTTAGAACCTCAAGGTTGCCAGTTCAAGCCCACTTGATGCAGACTTCATTTAAGTTGCATTGCACACAACATGATTGTGTCAATTAATGCAAGTGCAATTGTTAAAGATAACCTCAAATGCTTATTTGAGAGTATGTCTTTTCAATGTATGACATAGTTCATTCTGAAAATAGCCGATCTACAATCTCAAAACTTTTCAGATAGCAACGTGTTTCTGAGCTTGTAGATCGGCTGCTTTCACTGGTTCACTTTTATCTTCAACAGACAAACCCTCAGCCTGTACAAAGCTATAGCCACTATAGGTAGTGTTGCAGCTTGTCAATCCGAAGGTTCGATTCCTGTTAATGGCAATAGGTTGAGATGTCAATTCCGCTTCCATCTCTCTTCAATCTATTATGTTTCCCAAGTCTCTCTCTCTCTCTTCAATCTATTCCGTTTCCATGTCTCTCTCGCTCTCTCCCTCTCTCCCCTTCAATCTATTCCGTTTCCATGTCTCTCTCTCTCTTCAATCTATTCCGTTTCCATGTCTCTCTCTCTCTTCAATCTATTCCATTTCCATGTCTGTCTCTCTCTCTCTCTCTCTCTCTCTCTCTCTCTCTCTCTCTCTCTCTCTCTCCTCTCTCTCTCTCTTCAATCTATTCCGTTTCCCATGTCTCTTTCTCTCTCTCCTCTCTTCAATCTATTCCGTTTCCATGTCTCTCTCTCTCTTCAATCTATTCCGTTTCCATGTCTCTCTCTCTCTCTCTCTCTCTCTCTCTCTCTCTCTTTCTCTTCAATCTATTCCGTTTCTCTCTCTCTCTCTTTCTCTTCAATCTATTCCGTTTCTCTCTCTCTCTCTCTCTTCAATCTATTCCGTCTCTCTCTCTCTCTCTCTTCAATCTATTCCGTCTCTCTCTCTCTTCAATCTAATCCGTCTCTCTCTCTCTTCAATCTAATCCGTCTCTCTCTCTCTCTCTCTCTCTCTCCTCTCTCTCTCTCTCTCTCTCTCTCTCTCTCTCTCTCTCTCTCTCTCTCTCTCTCTCTCTCTCTCTCTCTATTCACTGGCCCCGTATTATCGCTGCTTGCAGCTATATTTATTATTTAAGTTCGACTCCAAAAACACCTAAAAGGGTAATCAGCTGTTTTTATCATTTTAATTGAACCAGTTACAGATTTAAATGTAAAAAAAGTAAATGTAAAAAAGAACATAAGTGCTATGAAGAATTGAATTATTTTGATCATTTATAAATTGACTATTATATTGAATTCGTACTCATTATTATGTATGCTTATTACTGCTATTTCTGTATCTTATGTGCCTTTAATAAATTAAGCCTGCAGTTAAAGATGGTTGTAAATGATTTACTTATATCAATAAGATGGAATGAGTTCCACTATTGGGTATTTCTATACTGTATTTAGTCAAACTTTAACATC